>NC_133790.1:602931-646667 GCF_003597395.2 Chelonoidis abingdonii
CCGCTCCTGAAATCGATGGTAGCTTTGGACCATGGACGCAAACAATCGATTTCGGGATCCCACTGTGGACGCGCTAAACCGATTTTATTAGATCTGTTTTGTAATATCGGTTTAAGCTAATTCGAAATAATCGTGCAGTGTAGACGTACCCTAAGGTTCCATCATTCTGGCAGTTTCCCACTAACAGTGCTGCACTGGGGGAGTGTCTGACACTGTTTTTCAGGAGACCTGGATTTTTCATAGATTTGGACTCTTCCCTAGAAGATATGGAGCTAGAAACTCAGACATGGGGTTTTAGCTTTCTCCCTGTATGATTTGCAGGCCTTCTGAATAATTTATGCTCATGTGCCCAGTCAGCAAGGCCCAGAACCAGGGCGGCTGCACTCTGCATTATGATTAGGTTTGCAAGGCATTTGTTCATTTTCATCTCCTTATGGTTATGTATGTATCTCCTGCCTCAGTTCTCATCCTACTTTGTTTATAGGTCACCCAGATCCCTTTATTGAGCTTCTGGAATGCCCCTCTCTTCCCCATGAGGGACGGATGCTCAGAACACAATGCTGCTGCTTTAGGTTCCAATCAGGCAACAAGATGATGTTTTTAAAGCTGCTCTCTGTTGCTTTCATATCTGTTGTCAATTTTTGGTTCTGGCTTTTTGCGTTCCTTTGAAAGCCCAGTTCTTCTGGGCTGGTTTGATAAAGACCTGCTAGGTACTGTGAATGATGGATGCAGCTCTGAGAGAGTAGAGAATATTCTAGCGGCATCCTGGCTGTTTTTGAAAAAACAATCTGGGAAATATGCAGATGCATGTGCTAGATATATATCTTCCTCCTGCAGCTGCTAATAAAATAACAAATGAATTTTAAAAGTTCTTGGCTTATACTCTAATGAGGAGCCTTTGCATTACACTAAGGCTGAAATTTCACCCATTGTGGCTTAGGAAGGCAGCTATTCTGGGCTCGTTTGGGCAGGTATAGTAATTTCCTATACCAATTAACTGAAATAGCAAGACACAGCAGCTGGATGAGGATGGAGTTCCAGAACCAGTTCTGCATTTCTGGCCTGTTGGTTTAAAGCAGATCTTATATATTATTTTATAATATTTTTGTGAGTATAAACTATCCATACTACCCTCATTTTTCTCTCTAAATGGGACTCTCAAAGTCCACAACTCAGAAGCAGCTGCCCAGGCTGAGAAGATTAGTTGCTCTGGACAATTATCTTTCTATGTGCCCTGTAAAAGAGGAGCTCTAAGGCATTAATCAAACAGCAAACTAATTGAATGGATTATCAAACTGTGCAGTCACACACCCATATATACATACAGGTCTCCATATATCATATACATCCACAGTACTTTCAAGTTTAGATACCTAATTTACAGCTGAACAAAACATGCACCTAGACTAGAGAACCACAGAGGCGAACAGAGATTGGGTGCATAGTTACCCACGCTGTGTGCGCAAAGGCCTCTTATTGCATAAAACAATGGGCACACTTATTTTTGCTGGCACAACTTAGACAACATATTTGAAACTTTAGCCCATGCTACGCAAATAACTTTGCCTAAATGGAATGCTGCTTTATAATAATTTCTTGTGCTCCTTTTAATTGAATTTATATACCAGCTTTTGCAAGTAATCATTGTGTCACATTTGAGTATAATGTTGCAATGACATGAACTTAACATTCTAATGGAGCTGGTGTCACTTAATTTGATGTGGGATACATTTTTTTGCAAGCAATAAAATGAGACAGATTAAACATTCCTGGTAGTTCCAGCCCATGTGGGGCACACTGGAACTTCTAGGTACTTCAGTTTGCTTAAGACTGCAATAATCACGTGGGAATTTACTGCCTGTCAGGACTTCTTGCTTAAAGTAAGTAGGAAGAAAAGTCACGTGTACGTGTCTGCTGGGAATTAGCAGAAGTAAGGTTGTCCTGAAACTTGGTTGGCACCAAATCCGCTTCCAGCTGAGTAATATGAGAGAGAAATGTTTCATTGTTTGCGTCTTCGATCCGTAGTACCGCTTCTGTCTGATCTTTGTCTTCCTCCCTCACGCTGCCTCAAACTTCATCAGAGTCCAGTTTCATTAGTAAAAGCAGCAAGGAATCCTGTGGCACCTTATAGACTAACAGACGTTTTGGAACATGAGCTTTCGTAGGTGAATACCCACTTCATCAGATGCATGAAGTGGGTATTCACCCATTAAAGCTCATGCTCCAAAACGTCCGTTAGTTTATAAGGTGCCACAGGATTCTTTGCTGCTTTTACAGATCCAGACTAACACAGCTACCCGTCTGATACTTAAGCTTCATTAGTGCCTCCCAATTATGGAGTAAAAGAACATCTCAGAGAGAAGGTGCTACATTCAGGTTATAAGTCCTTGTCAAAGTTACAGAGCAAGCAGCTTGTTAGATTCCTTTATGTCCTCTGGAATTACACCCCTCTGGTGACAGGTTTTACTATCTTCACCCATCTCTGGGTGGAACCATGCAGTTCTACTGCTCTTAGGGTTTGTCTACATTACGCACTGGATTGACGGGCAGCAGTCAATCCAGCGGGGGTCGATTTATCGCGTCTAGTCTAGATGTGATAAATCGACTGCCGAGCACTCTCCCGTTGACTCCGGTAATCCACCAGAGCGAGAGGCGCAGGCAGAGTCGACGGGGGAGCATCAGCAGTTTACTCACTGCAGTGAAGACACCGCGGTGAGTAAATCTAAGTACATCGACTTCAACTAAGTTATTCATGTAGCTGAAGTTGTATAACTTAGATTGATCTCTCCTCCTCCCTTCCCTCCTCCCCTCTCCCCCCCCACGTAGACCAGGCCGTAGACTCAGTCTCTGAGCTGCAGCACCCCTGCTTACGTGAGGCTATGATAGGTCCAGCTACGTTTGACACCTGTAAGCCCTTTTCCTTTGGTAGCCTGTGACCAGTGGCTAATTTAAAGATACTTAAAAACAGCTTCTTCAAAACCAAATATTATTTATTCAACCACAGGTACACAGCAAGCAGAGAAAAGGGATAAAACAACAAAAGGCCTGTACACCTTACCCAAAACTTGCAAGAAAAGAATAAAGTTTAGGTAAGTTTCACTCAGCCCAGACATCCCTGCTCCTGTACTAGGAGAGACAGATAGCCCTTTCAGCATCCCATCAATATCTGTCTGACAAAGACTCACCTCTAGTCCTTGCTGCGCACTTACTCCCTTCTCCCACTTCCTCTCTAGAATGAAGTCTGTAACGGTTTAGTGCCCTTTTGATCTTAGGTTCAAGCCTGGGATAAGTAAACCTGCTAGCCTGGCTGGAACCCAGCAGATGGGTGTTTCCTAGTTAATAAATACCCTATTGTTCCCTTAAGGCAGAGATGGACAAATTACAGGCCGTGGGCCATACCCGGCCTGCAGGACCCTCCTGCCTGGCCCCTGAGCTCCTGACCCGGGAGGCTGGCCCCAGCTCCTCCCCTGGTGTTCCCCCTCCCCTACAGGCTCAGCTCACTTAGCCGCCGGCACAATGCTCTGGACAGTGGGGCTGCGAGCTCTTGCCGAGCAGTGCAGGTGCAGAGCCGCAACCTGACCTGGTCTCCGTGCTGCGTAGTGGCATGGCTGGCTCCAGCCAGGAGGCACGGCTGTAGCGCCGCCAGCCACTGGTGCTCCAGGCAGCGCGGTAAGGGGGCAGGGAGCAGGGGGTGTGTGGATAGGGAGCAGGAGAGTTTGGGGTGGTGGTCAGGGGTCGGGAAACAGGAGGGTTGAATGGGGGCAGAGGTCCAGGGGGCAGTCACGAAGGAGAGGGGGGTTGGATGGGGCAGTGGGGGGAGTTGGCCCAGGGGTTCCAGGGTGGTCAGGGAGAAGAGGGGGTTGAATCGGGGGCAGGAGTCCGGGTGGGGGAGTCAGGAATGAGAGAAAGGGTTGGATAGGGTGATGGGGGGCAGTTAGGGGCGGGGGTCAGGGGACAGGGAGGGATGGATGGGGTAGGGGTCTGGGGTGGGAGAGGGACTTCGCGTCGGGGAATAAGGAATGGGGGGTTGGATGGGGCAGGAGTCCCGGGGGGGGGCCATCGGGGGCAAGAAGTGGGGGAAGGGTGTCAGATGGGGGCGGGGGCCGGGCCACGCCTGGCTCTTTGGGGAGGCACAGCCTCTCCTAACTGGTCCTCCATACAATTTCAGATACCCGATGTGGCTCTCAGGCCAAAAAGTTTGCCCGCCCTTGCCTTGAGGAAACTTGGTATTCTCTCTGGTGGTACCTTATCTCTGTCATTGTTTCATTTCCTATTTGTTTCTTCCTAAAAGCTTCCTTTGATTTAACTGCTTGCAGTCAGGTGAGATATACATCTCAGTTTATCTGCTTGGTTATTATGATATTCATAAAAATAAACCAGACAATCACCTCATCCTTCACATTTCCTTTTCTGTCAGAGCTGCAGCATGCTTTCCAGCTCCCATTTAAAGAATCCTGAGTGCCATTGTGGTTTATAAAACAAAAAAGCAGCCACTAAGAACTTGACATTGTGCAAAACTCCTGAAACATGAGGCAGATGTTACTGGCTAGGTTTGGACTATTACTCTGCCACCCACTGAAAAAGGCAGTTATGCAGCATTTCCTAATTCTAGACATCAGTGATGGAAAAGGCCTGTGAGATCATCTGGTCTGTCCCTTGGGGCCAGTGCTGGATGGTGAGCACCAACTTCACCAGAGTTAACTCAGAATTATACTTCGCTTTTTCAGCTAATTTTTTGTAATTACATAAATTTGCCCAAGTGGAGCCTCCCTTTACAGTCCATACATTTAAACATTTCGTGCTTTAATTTTGCATAGAAGTAGAAAGATAATTATGTAATGGAATATGGATGTCAGAGATTGCTGGGGCCAGAGGGCCCAGGATTACGTTTCTGGAGTTCTCTGACACACTCAAGTTTTCATCCAAGGAATCGATTTTAAAATGATGAAGTGCTTTTCTGGGGACAGTCCACCCATGCTTGGGATCTGGCCCCTGTACTGCACACTGTGAGGTTAGATACACAGGTGCTTCTGCACATCTCCTTTAGTAAGAACATAAGAGCTATCGTATTGGGTCAACCCAATGGTCCATCTAGCCCAGTATTCTGTCTCTGACAGTGGCCAGTACCAGAGCTTCAAGGGGAGTGTACAGAACACGGCAGCTGGAGTGATCCACTCCATCTTCCCTTTCTGGCTTCTGGCAGTTAGTGGTTTAAGGTTACCCCCCAAGCATGGGGTTGCATCCTTGACCCTCTTGGCAAATAGCCACTGATTGGACCAATCCTCAATGAACTTATCTAGTTCTTTTTTTTAAATCCAGTTATACTTTTGGCCTTCACAACCTTCCTTGGCAGTGAGTTCCACAGGTTAATTGTGTGATATGTGAAAAAGTACTTCCACTTGTTTGTATTAAACCTGCTACCTGTTAACTTCATTGAGTGACCTGTCATTTTTGTGTTGTGGGAAGAGGTAAATAACACATCTTTATTCACTTATTCTACATTATTCATGATTTTATAAACCTTTATTGTATCTGTCCTTAGTCGTCTCTTTTCTAAGCTGAATAACCCTAATCTTTTTTAATCTCTTCATATGCAAGCTGTTCCCATACTCTTGATTATCTTTGTTGCCCTTCTCTGAATCTTCTACAGTTCCACTCTATCCTTTCTGAGTCAGTGATGTAGCCTGAAATGCAGGGCCATGGTGGCTGTGTTCACCATTAACAACTGATCCAAACCAGGCTGACTTTGGACAGTTTGGTGAATTTGGACATAACTAATAAAAATAATTCCAGTCGTGTTAATAAGATAAATATTTGTTTACCACTGTTTGGGGATTATAAACATCAGATTTAAAGGACGGGAGGTTTAGCAGAGGATGTTCAGCCTCTGTCATTAAATTCGTGAGAAGTAATAAAACAAACCCCATTTTTGTAGGTATCCAGGTGTCTTCACCCTGCATCAGGATATTGCCCTTTGGCTGGGGAAGAGATTGTGTGTCCTGGGTTGGCCCTGTGTCTGAAATTGAAGATCTTTCTCTTATTTATTAATTTCAGTTAAAATACAAAAAAGATCTCAGGCTTTATTGCCCTGACAGTAGCGGTTTACAATCATAAAGTATTTCAACAGTAGCAAAATACAGTGAGAAAAATACCTGCTACAGCAGCACTTACCCACCTCACTCCACCTCGAAGCCTGCGTCATCTGTCCTCCCAAGAAATTCTCTGTTATTAGTTATCATTTGTACAACACTATCAGTATGCTTGGCACTTTACAAACAGAATGCTTTAAAGATTGATATGGGATCCTAGTCAGAGGTTTGCTCCTTTGCTTACTATACTACTGTGACAGGTTTCAGAATGGTAGCCCTGTTAGGCCACGTCTATACGACGCGCCATTTCGGCGCGTTAAAATCGAAAGCTCTGGGTTCGATATATCGCATCTCGTCTAGACGGGGATATATCGAACCCAGAGCGCGCCTACATCGATTCCGGAACTCCACCAAAACAAACGGAGTTCCGGATTCGACTTTGCGAGCCGCGCACATCGATTCGGCGCGGTGAAGACGGGTGAGTAACTCGATTTTAGATATTCGATTTCAGCTACGCTATTCCCGTAGCTGAAATTGCGTATCTAAAATCGAATTTCACGCGTCGTGTAGATGGGGCCTGAGTCTGTATCAGCAAAAAGAATGAGAAGTACTTGTGGCACCTTAGAGACTAACCAATTTATTTGGGAATAAGCTTTTGTAGTGATAATCAGGATGGCCCATTTCAAACAGTTGATAAAAAGGTGTTTCCCATGCTAATTTTTCCCCTACTGATACTCACACCTTCTTGCCAACTGTTTGAAATGAACCATCCTGATTATCACCACAGAAGTTTT
Organism: Chelonoidis abingdonii; assembly: GCF_003597395.2. Classification (NCBI taxonomy): domain Eukaryota; kingdom Metazoa; phylum Chordata; order Testudines; family Testudinidae; genus Chelonoidis; species Chelonoidis abingdonii. The sequence continues at coordinate 609,815 of NC_133790.1, forward strand.
TTTTCTTCTGCTGATGATAGCCCACCTTAATTGATTAGTCTCGTTAGAGTTAGTATGACAACATTCGTTGTTTCATGTTCTCTGTGTATATACATCTTCCTACTGTATTTTGCACTGCATTCATCTGATGAAGTGGGTTTTAGCCTACAAAAGCTTATGCCCAAATAATTTTTTTAGTCTCTAAGGTGCCGCAGGTACTCCTCGTTTTCCCCATTCGCTGTGGCTCTCTGTCTGGCTCTGCTGTGACCACCCCTGGAATTTTGCATACGTTTCTGAGCAGCTCATTCCCAGTAAAACACTGATGTCTGAGTTTCTTTAAATGTTGGTGACCTGGGATCTTTGTCTGCTGGCAGTTATTGGCAGCTCATTACTAAAGTGATCTTAAAACAGCTAAAAGACTCTTCTAAATGTGTTTAGGAGATGGGCTTATGTCAGGGGCTCATATCTCATCAATGCAGAAATCATTTAAAATTAACAAAATGAAGGGAGTTCAGGAAGGAGCAACAAAAATGATCTTGGGTTTGAAGGCACTGGGTTAAGAGGAGAGATTAAAAGTGGTAAATATGTTGTCTCCTCTAGGGAGGTAGGGCAAGCCTGAGCTTACAGACACATGAAGGGTGTAAACTACTAGGAGAGGAATTAATTAGTGTGATACCTGGGGGGTATAACAAGGATTTTAAAGATGAAACCAGGAAAGGAAAATTTAGGGAAGAGGTAGAAGTCCTATTTTGAGGGGACTTTTAAAGCTATGCTGCCTAAAGCCCAAGAAAAAATGTTATAGAGAACAATTCTCTACTGGCTGCAGCATATGGGCTGAATGATCTATAGGTAATTTCCAGTTCTAGCTTCAATGAGGCTATTACATTCACTAGTAAAGACAGAAGGACTGTTTGGTTATTGGTAGGTTTAAATCAGCTTTTAAATGCCACAGTGATACTTGGAGTCCGAAAAGCTAAAATAGACAGGCTGTTTGGTTGTGTTAGGTGGTGGGATGTGTTTGGGTCAGGATGCCACTCAGACTCAGTGCTTAATTTGTAATGAAAGAGTTGCAGGGGCTGAAGCAAATTGTTTACTTTCATAACTGATGCAGGAAACCCAGAGGTGCCATGGCTATGAACTGCCAAGCCTAGAGGTGCCGGGACTCAGCCTTTGCAAGCCCTGGCACAAATTAAGCACTGCTCAGACTGTTCTGGTTTCACAGCTGATTTCTCAGTCTCTGCTCTATTTCCACATTTCAAGTATCCAATAGAAGAGACTTAGCAGCAACTACAAAGCTGCATAAAGCCTGCAAATTTCAATGTGGATTTGTGTAGCCCTGTTTGTCTGTGATACTAACCTCAGGGCTGAAGGGAGTGCATGCTGAGTCACACTGACACCTGCTACTGAGAAGTCAGCTCCATGGAGTCAGATGGTTTTTTGCTTTTATGGAAGTCAAGCTTGTCTGATAATGCTCTCTCTCACCAGCCCCTGCTGCACGACCCCCTATGTGATCATAGACTCATAGGTCAGAAGGGACCAAAATGATCATCTAGTCTGACCTCCTGCACAAAGCAGGCCACAGAACCCTACCCATCCACTTCTATAAAAACCCCTAACCTATGTCCGAGTTATTGAAGTATTCAAATTGTGGTTTGAAGACCTCAAGCAGAGAATGCACTTAAACCACAGCACAAAGCGCTCAGCAAGTGCCACATGCCTCATGCTGCAGGGATGCGAAAAACCTCAGAGCGTAGCCAATTCTGCCTGCTGGAGGAAAATTCTTCCGCACACAAATATGGCGATCAGCTAAACTGAGCTGTGCAAGGCTCCCCCACCAGCAGTCAGGAAAGAATTCTCTGGAGTACGCTGATCCCATCCCATCCAACATCCCAATCTCAGACCATTGAGCAGACCTAGCTGCTGAAATCAAGGACCAATTGCCAAATTAAACTATCTATCATATCTCCTCCATATAACATATCAATGCTAGTCTTAAAAGCCAGATAGTTTTGCCACGCACTACCCTCGAAGGCTGTTCCAGAACTTCACTCCTCTAATGATTAGAAACCCTTCGTCTAATTTCAAATCTGAACTTCCTATGTTCAGCTTTGTACCTCATTCGTCCTGTTCTACGTTAGTACTAAAGCTAAATAATTCCTCTCCCTCCGTAAGAACGTTAATCCCCCTGATATATTATATAGAGCAAGCATTCCCCCGAGTCTCTTTGGTTAGGCTAAAACAAGCAGCTCTTTTGAGGCTCCTTCTAAGGCAGGTTTCCATTCCGGTCACCTAGTAGCGCCGCTCTGAACTGTGCGCAGTTTGAATTCATCTTCTTAAACATGGGAGACAGAATCGCACACGAGTCCAGGTGAGGTCTCACCAGCGCCTATACGACGGATCAACACTCCTTATCTTTGCTGGAAATACCTGCTGAATGCACCCTAAAACTCGCATTTGCTCTTTACAGCCAATATGCATTGGGCAGCTCATAGTCATGCTGGCGTCAACCAATACCCAAGGTCCTTCTCCTCCTGTGTTTCCAACTGATGCGTCCCAGGTATATCTAAAATTATTATTATTAATCTAAATGCATGACCTTGCACTTTAACACTATTAAATTTCATCCTATACTATTACTCCAGTTTAACAAGGTCATCGCAGATTCCTGGTATGGTATCACGCTTTCCTGTGTAGCAATACCCCCCAGCTTTGTGTCATCCGCAAACTTTATTAGCACATTCCCGCTCTTTGTGCCAAGGTCAGTAATAAAAAGGTTAAATAAAATTGGTCCCAAAACCGATCCTTAACCTCCTTCCAGCCTGACAGTTCACCCTTCAGTACGACCCGCTGGAGTCTCCCCTTTAACCAATTCCTAATCCACCTTTCAATTTTCATATTCGTCCCCATCTTTTCCAGTTTAAGTAACAATTCCCCATGCGGAACCATGTCAAATGCCTTACTGAAATCAAGGTAAATTAGATCTACTGCATTTCCTTTGTCTAAATAATCCGTCACCTTCTCGAAGAAGGCGATCAGGTTGGTTTGGCACGATCTACCTCTAGTAAAAATCAGCTGCTTGTCTCCTCAGACACTTTCTGAGAAGCATTGCCGAGATTGTTTTGTTAGGAAATAAAGCCTCTTGGTAGCTGCAAACTGCATGAAGCCACTTACCTCTCCTGGCACCAGGACAAGAGAGTGTCTAATGGCCTGTTGTGATAATTGGGCCGATCAATTTACCCTAATTGTGAACGCAGTTGTAAAAAGTATGTGAAAGTTCAGAAGTTGTTACAATAACCTGTGATAACAAACGTTGATGGCAAATAGATCAAGTTGTGTTCAATAATGAACAAGTTCAAAAGAACTAGACAGAGAAACTGGATTAGTCCAGAGAAAAAGGGCCTGCTGATACATGTCAAGAACTCTGTTGAAATCACGTTTGGTAAAAACAAGATGTGGAACTGGAAATTCATGAACCAAAGTTGGCATGTCAAATATTAGGCCTAATTGGTGGACAAAATCACGAGAGAATGAGCTGTTCTGCCCATCATTCCCTTTGGGGGGTCCTTAAAAGAGAGAGACTTTGTGGGGAAAAGATGGAAGAAGAGCTACTGGAGAAAGCTTAACTGTTGTGGCTGCAATCCTCGCAGTCTCCTTGGATTTGCAGACTTTCTTCATCCTAATCCTGAGGGATACCCTCACCAGATCGAGCCAGAGAGAGGAACCCAGTTGACATCCCCACCCCTACCAGCTCCAAGTGAATCCCAAACACTGCCTGAGATGAATTGAGGTTAGACTTCAGCAGCAGCAGCAGCAATAACAATTCCATCTCATCTCAGCTACTTTTTCTCTTTTCCCGTTTACTTGGAAGACCATGCTGAGCAGAATTTCCTTCTAGGACAGACTGTGTCCATGATGCTACATCCCTAGAAGGGAGATGGCGAAGGCAATGACCAGACAGTAGCACAGCTCAGCTCCAGCCATTGATCTAGCCATTGCACTGCTCCAGTATTGAACACAATGCTGAGTGCTGAAGTCAAGATTTTGCCAACTGTGAAACAAGGGTTCTTCCTTCTGAAACTCTCCAGCTAAAGGGAAAAGGAACAAGGGATGCTGGTAAAATGAAACCCTTACCTAATACTTTACATTTCAAATGCTTTTAACTGGTTTTCTTTCTTTTCTGTATCTTTAAATAAAACTTCAGAGGGATTTTTAGGGGTGTGTTTGCCATGGTACTAAGCAGGCAGAGGCCCCTGTATACCAAACCCCAAACCTTGTTTAACGCTGTTAATGTTGGACACCAAGTGATTTCTGTTAACACCTTTGGCCTATGTTGTCCATCTGAATGAACATCCAATGAAAGAAGTCCCAAGATTCTGCCTTCCCAGTAGGCAGTGGACTGCACTCAGCTGCATCCGGACTACACATGAAGGTGGTGGATATTTCCTCCACAAATGGAAAATCAAAGCATCACCAAGTGGTGTCTGTGGTGAGGTACAAAACCATGAGATTCATCACAGACAATTGTCCCATTCATGCTTAGAATGATGGTACAAGGGGTAACCATCTAACTACCCCAGAAGCATTAGAATGGCTTTAGAATCTTAAAATTCAATTATAATCCAGCTTATTGCTTTTCAAATGCCATGCGAAAGAAGTCCATCTAAATTAATACAACAGGCTTCTGTGAGGCTTTGGAATCACTAAAGCCCTTGCTGTTAATATGTGAAGCGGAAGACACAGGCTGCCTTGTGAGGCTAGGGATAATTTGCAGGCGAGAGTCAGGTTGAATGATTGCTATTTATCTCATAAGAGTAGGGGTGATCTCAATGCTGCTTCAAAAGTAGTTCTCTGGGAGATCTGAACAGAGTCTAACTAGCCGTCTTCTTTCTAGGGCAGTAGCATGATAGACATAGTCTGTGCTAGAAGGAAATTTGCTCAGCATGGTCATAATAGCAGCTGAAATGAAAACATTTTGTAGTGCAAAAGTGCACAGCCAGATACTGACATGGAATACAAAATCCACCCCATCCATGGTGTTACTAAAGGGGAGGAGGGAATGAGGATGGAGGATAGCAGTTCAGTATTGGGACTAGAAGGCAAGAAGGACATCTTTAGATAACAGCCCACTTTAAAAAGAAAATATTTTAAAATCTTCCCCAATGCAACGAAAAACCCATCCACATATCTTACTTTCCATTAGTGCAGCACTGGACTGGGTACAGGATGTTTGGGAACACTATAGTGACAGGAGTACTGGTGCATTTCAGGGTACAGGACTCTCTTTATGTTTTACTGTTAATTTGTTTTGGGAAGTGTGATGGGACAGTGATGGAAAGTGGACTGTAAATTGGGGTCTGAAAAGACCCTGTGAGTGACCCGGATTCTTGCTGGGAACAGTAAGGTTTTCAAGGAGTGGGGGCTCCTGTAGGAGACTTGGGGCAAGAGACTTCAAAGACACTGGCTAAGCCCAAGCTGGGGGTTGGCTGCCTACAATTGATGGAGACTGCGGATGTGAAGTTCTACACCTGATGAAAGGCATTGAGACCGAAACAGGTTCCTCAAAAGGGCATTAGCTAAGAGGGATCCCGAGCACTTGTGTAGGTGGATGGCAGAGTCCAAACAAAAGCAGGCCAACCAGCAGCAGATATTGCAGCAGTAGATGACCTAGCAGCAGGCCCAAGCAGCACAGCTGCTGAAGGAGATGGTTTCCTAGCAACAAGAATTCCAGAGAGGCCTTCTGTAATAGCTAAGACTCCCAACCCCTCCACAGATAGGCCCAACAGGGCCTAATTCAGCAGAAAGACTTCTGTGCTGGTACAGTTAATCAAAATGGGCCCCGAGGTCAATCCAGAAGCATTCCTCACCAGCTTTGTGAGGGTAGTGCTGGCCTCTCAATAGCTTCCGGAGCATTGGACGTTGGTTTTAGCACCATACCTGATGGGACTGGCACAGCTGGCCTACCATAACCATAATCCAGAGCAGATTAGAGACTATAATTGGATGAATGCCGCCATTTTACATTACCTAGATATCAGTGTAGCGGCACATCGGCAGCACTTGAACGCTGAGACATACCCGAGGGGGGCACTTCCCTGGGTAGTGGCGCAATCCGTCAAAGAGCATTGCTTCACTCAAAGGAGCCCAAGTTGCAGAGTTGGTCCTAAGCAATTTGTATCCATACCACTAGTAATGGGCTGGGAGTGGATGCTCCAGCATTGCCCTGAGTTGTTGTCGGATGCAGTGCAGCTGATGGAGAATTTTCCGTTGCTAGAGATGGGACCTGTGGAATCCCCATCCACTCACACGTAGGGCCACCAACAGAGTGGGACGCCAGCCAGCAGACGCTGAGCCCTGGGTGCAACAGAAAGTGTGTACAGATCCCACTCCAGCAACCTGGACCACCCGCACAGAAGAAGGAAGACTTGGGGAGACATAAGCCTGAGCTCATGTGAGGTATTGTCTGGATACCTGCACAGCAATGAAGACAGCCAGGTTGGAGCTGTTGATCTTGGACATGTGGTCAACCTGTTCCCTGCCAGAAAGGAGCCCGTGGACAACAGGGGCATATGAAGAACAAGTGCCCATTGATGGAATGTGAATATGCCTGGAATTGAATGGCAGAAGGGAGGGTCTGTAGAAGGGCTGCCCTGAAGTTGATCATCCTGGTATGGGCCCAAGGAAGGGGGTACCAGGATTTATAGATTTGGGGTGTAGCCAAACAGTGACACAAGCTGCCTGCAGAGGGGACAATTCGCTTGCAGTGTGTACATGGAGACAGGAAGCCATATCCCAGTAGATGACTGGAACTGACAGTGGGGACCCACGCTGACTCAGTTACAGTAGCGCTAGCTACTGAATTAGCATGCCCTGTGATAATTAGCTGAGAATGGTCCTCCTTTCAGGAAATTGTAGTGAACTGACCAATGCTGCAGCTGAGCCATATGACAGACCCCAGCTTGTGGGCCTGGGAGACTCTGAAGACTCCCCAGGTGGGGACATACTGGGGACCAGGGCGAGCCAGGGAGACACATGAATGGCTGGCACCTGCCATGGATCTCAAAGCCCTCCTGGAGCGGGAAGTTTAATCCAAGAACAGCATGATGACAGGACACTTAGCCACATCTTTGAACAGGTGAAGTCTGTGAATGGGGAGGCAGCAAACCCTCAGCGCAGTGCCTGAGACACTACCCCCACATTGTGCTGGAGAAAGAGCATCTGTATTGCGTGGAGTACACAGTTCAGCCACAGTTCAGACTAATAACTCAGCTACTGGTACCCCACGAGTACCGCCAACCATAATGCAGTTGGTTCATGATGTTTCCTGCACTGGGGCAGCTAGGGTGGGAGAAGACTCTGGAGAAGTACTGTCAAGGTAAAGGAGCATTGCTCTTCCTGCCCTGAGTATCAATACTCAGCACCTAAGAATAGCCTGAAGGCCCTGTTGGTCCAAATGGATTAGTGGAAACACCATTTGAAAGAACAGGGCTATAGTTTCCAATCCCTGTTGCTGTAGAACCTTCTTAGTAAGCTTTCTTGTCTCAGATCATCTCTTTATATTATCTACCTGACAGAATGGCTGTGTCAGGCATTTAGTGTAACCAGGAAATAATCTTCTGTACCTTCCTTTCCTCTACACAAAGAAATTGAACTGGGCCGAATCCAGCCATACATTTAGACCTAAAACACTCCTGCATGTGCAGCCAGCAAGCCTGCTAGCTTCCCCTGTGAAGTGGTATATTTGCTGAGAGAGATTGCAGGCACCTCCAAACCAAAGCATAATTCCAAGTGAGGCAGGAATTAAGATCTGTTTTCTGCCTGAATTTTCTGGTTTTCTGGGTGTGAAAAGGCAGCAGTGGATTGGCTGCTAGAAAGTGTCGTGGAAATTTGGCGGCACCACCACCACCACCATCTGTGATTCTTGACTTTTAGTCAATGTACAGGTCTTACTAGCTAACTCCAAGTCTCACACAGTGATTGAATCCCACATTTAGTCTTGAGTAACAGATTGCTCAGCAGCAAATAAGAGCTGTAACACATGATTACAAACAACTCTACTCTGATACTGTTTTCCTGATGCCAGGTTTTCTGGGAGTTGCCTTTGAGTTCACCGTCTGTCTGCCTTTGACTAAGGGTTGAAAGATTTATGTGGTGCTGAGGGTGTGTGCTCTCATGCACATTAGGAGTGTGTGTATATATTGATATTACATCACTAGTCCTTCCATGAGTTTGTCCAGACTTTTTTCTTCCTCCCCTCATTGTCTGACAATGAAGTTGGTAAGGGTTATCTTCATTTCCTAATCTCTCACATTCTCCTGGCATATTCAGTTCCTGAGCTTTCCAGATCTTCATTCCCATCTGCACTGACCCAGTTACCCAGTGGCTTTCACAGAATGAGTGACAGATGCACTTATTTCTACTCAGTCATTCACACGCAGAAATCTACATTGAAATGGCCTTACAAGTCCAGCATAAACCACCAGGAGCCCAGGAATTCTGATGGGAAATGGGCTGGACTTCACTGATGGCAAATGAAACAAACAAAAAAACCCCCACCAACTCCCCTACTCCAAAGGCCTGTCTGAAGATGGAGTCTGTGCCACTCCAGCTCTTGGCCTTGTACGCTGTATGTATATATATATATGTATATGGTATGCAGGGAGGGCTTAGGGAATAGGCGTGTGTGTAGAGAAGAGGCTTTGTGTGCATTATAGGAAGGGTCCGTGTACTCTAAATCAAAAGGGGGGCATTTTTCTTTCCAATGGAGTATTTCAGAGCAGAGGCTTAGGGCTTGTCTGCACATGAAACACTACAGAGGCACAGCTGTGCCACTGTAGCAAGTGTAGACACTCACAACAGGAACATGAGAGGTTCTCCCTGAGAGGCAGTAGCTAGGTTGATGGAACAATTCTTGGATCAACCTAGCACTTTCTACACCAGTGTTAGATCAGCTTAACTACATTGCTTAGCGGTTGGGATTTCCATGCCCCTGAGCAATGTAGCTAGATCAATTTAACTTTTGAGTGTAGACCTAGCCTCATTGGAATTGTGGTGCTTTGTCTCAGGGAGTCCTCCAGGAATGTTAGTGTAAAATGGCAAAGGAGAGGGGATTAGAATTTCACCTTCCCTCCAAACCTTGCTGAACTGGGTTTTTAAAGGGGAACTAGTTTCAAAGTAAGAAACGCTCTGAGGTTCTGTAGGTTTCATCACCTCCTTAGCTGGGGAGTTACAAAGAGAGAGGTTACATTGTTAGCTGCTAGGTCAATGCGTGTCTGTAATCAATGAAAGTCTGTCTGCTGCTAGAGGAGTCTTGCACTACACCGATCATAAAGCAGAGAATCCTGTTTCTTCCCAGGGACTGTATGGCCATTGGCTGTGTTTTTACTGCATGAGAGAAAAGTATCCAGCTCGTTTATGAAAACACAAAATTAAACACATGCATAATTTCCTGATGCGTCACTTCGCCATCTCCCCAAAGCAAGGATTTTTCTATATAGATTCTGCCAAGTGACTGAATTTCTTCTAGTGATGTTAATGTAGAAGAGGAATACATGTTGAGTAACTAAGCAGGCAGTGTTCTTACAGGTAACAGCTCTGCTGAGGTAGTGTTTTTTTCAGTGTTTCCTTTAGGAAGTTTGGTTGTGCAAAGGAAGGTTTTAGATGCAAGTGTCAAAACCCAAGCACTAAGGATCAGATAGGATCCTTTCCCTTAAAATTATCCTGTTCTTCTAGCCTGGAGTCAGGCTTCAGAGGGCCCCAGTTTCAGAACTAGTTAGACATTAAAGGTTTGCCTGAGTATTCCTTAACCTGTCTGTGTATTTTTGACCTTCCTGTGTGCTGCTTTTTTGTGTGTGAAGAAGTGCATGTTGTCATAGGACACATTTTGTAGATTAGCTGTGAGTGTTCATGTCTGCTTCCAGTGGCATAATTGGCCCATAGAATCTGAATGCTTAGTTTTGGCATCAGTATTATAAAGAAATGTCTTTTGCACACACCTTATATCAAATGAAAAATCAAATTCTTTTTTGGAGTCCAACAGGTAAAACTAGTTTGAACATTTAAAAGTTAGTGATTCTTCTTAATCTGAGTGTGTCAGCATTCACTCCCCATAAAACCTGAAATCCACCAGACCAACATTTGAAGGACAAATACATTTATACGTACCCAAATGGATTGGTGCAAATATGTGTTATGCAGGCAAATCCTTGCCCACTCACTCTGTTGTGGCCCAAGTAACTGCCTTGCACAATATGTTAAATACCTACTTTAAAATCAAGCCAAGGTTTTAAAATACCTGATGATACTTTATTTTACAAGATATTTGCTACTGGCTTATAATCTATTAAGGTTGATGTCTGCTGCGAGGTGAAAAGGTTCAGGGTGCAGGAAAGGGGCTGTTTATTCCTCTGAGTGCTCTGTCTTTCATGGCACTGGGATGCTGATAATGACACTAATATCTGAGTGCATGGGAGTTTAGTACAATGAGCTTCTGCTGTCTGAATCCTTGAATTGAAATCCCCAGCTGGGGATTCAAATTTAGGATGAGTATATGGCAGATGTCACTTCCACCGGCACATGGGCTTTTCATCTTGTTGATGGGAAGAAGAATGTTTAAGCTGTTTCTCCTGCATGAGCCAAAGCAAGCATTAGAGTAGTAGCTGTGTTAGTCTGTATCCACAAAAAGAACAGGAGTACTTGTGGCACCTTAGAGACTAACAAATTTATTTGAGCATAAGCTTTTGTGGGCTACAGCCCACTTAATTGGATGCACAGAATGAAACATACAGTAAGGAGATATATATGTACACATACAGAGAACATGAAAAGGTGGGAGTTGCCCTACAAACTCTAAGAGGCTAATTAATTAAGATGAGCAATTATCAGCAGGAGAAAAAAACTTTTGTAGTGATCATCAAGATGGCCAATTTCAGATAGCATGACAAGAAAGTGTGAGGATACTTAACATGGGTAAATAGAGTCAATGTGTGTAATGGCTCAGCCATTCCCAGTCTCTATTCAAGTCTAAATTGATGGTATCTAGTTCGCATAGTCATTCAAGATCAGCAGTTTCTCGTTGGAGTCTGTTTTTGAAGCTTTTCTGTTGCAAGATTGCCACCTTTAAGTCTGTTACTGAGTGACCAGAGAGATTTAAATGTTGTTCTACTGGTTTTTGAATGTTCTGATTGCTGATGTCAGATTTGTATCCGTTTATTCTTTTGCACAGAGACTATCCAGTTTGGCCAATGTACATGGCAGAGGGGCATTGCTGGCACATGATGGCATATGTCACATTGGTAGATGTGCAGGTGAATGAGCCTGTGATGGTGTGGCTGATGTGATTAGGGCCTATGATGATGTCACTTGAATAGATATGTGGACAGAGTTGGCATCAGGCTTTGTTGCAAGGATAGGTTCCTGGGTTAGTGTTTTTGTTGTGTGGTGTGTGGTTGCGGGTGAGTATTTGCTTCAGGTTTGGGGGCTGTCTGTAAGCAAAGACTGGCCTGTCTCCCAAGATCTGTGAGAGTGAGGGATCATCTTTCAGGATAGGTTATAGAACTTTGATAGTGCACTGTAGAGGTTTTAGTTGTGGCTGAAGGTGATGGCTAGTGGAGTTCTATTTTCTTTGTTGGGCCTGTCCTGTAGTAGGTGACTTATAGGTATTCGTCTGGCTCTGTCAATCTGCTTTTTCACTTCAGCAGGTGGATACTAGCAGCAGTGCAAAAGTAAGGGTGGCAATACCATATCATGCCATCCTTACTTCTGCGCTGCTGTCTTCAGAGCTCAGCGCTCAGAGAGTGGCGGTTGCTGACTGAGGGCCCAGCTCTGCAGCAGTGGTGTAGCCAGGGTTGCTGCCGAGGAGGAACGGAGGAGAAAAAAGGCGCATGTTCTTCAGCGGCTTTTCGGCGGCCCTGTGCATGTGCCAAAATGCCGCTGAAAGATGGAGTGGCAGTGCAGAAGTAAGAGTGACAATACTATACCATGTATCAGAGGGGTAGCCGTGTTAGTCTGGATCTGTAAAAGCAGCAAAGAATCCTGTGGCACCTTATAGACTAACAGATGTTTTGGAGCATGAGCTTTCGTGGGTGAATACCCACTTCGTCAGATGCATGTACCCATGCATGTACCCAGGTTGCAAAGTCAAGCACTGAAAAGCAAGAAAATGCTTTAATTAAGGTTAAGATTTTATCCCGGGTATTTTTAGTAAAAGTCACGGACAGTTCATGGGCAATAAACAAAACTTCACAGGAGCTGTGACCTGTCTGTGACTTTTCTAAAAATAACTGGGGGCAAGGTGGGGGGTGGGAGGGCTGAGTGGAGGGAGGGATTGACAGCTGGAGTGAGCCCCATTGGGAAGGGGGCACAGCCAAGGCCACGGGGAGGGGGTGCACAGTCCTGGCTCCAGCTCTGGCTACAGCAACGGGGGGAGGGGAAGAGTGGTGACGCACAGCCCCCGCCGAAGTTGTGGAGCAGGGGCTCACAGGCTTGGCTCTGGTCCCAGCTCTAGCTAGAGCTGGGGAGAGGCAGGGGGAGCACAGCCCAGGCTCTGGCTGCAGCCGGCGAAGGACAGAGCTCCAGCTGCAGCCACTGACATCTGAAGCCAAAGAAGTCACTGAGGTCCAGTAAAGTCATGAATTCCCAGACCTCTATGACTAAATCGTATCCTTAGCCATAATTAAGGTATCTCATACCAGGTAAAAATACGGTATTGTGAACATGTAATTAAAGACTGTATCATAAAGTGTATGCTCAAGGGGGCTAAATTTCAGTTGCACAGACTACCTTAATTTTGGCATTTTCTGACCTTTGTATGCTTGACTTTGCAACCTTAATGTTCTTCTAACCTAATGATAATTACATTATCTTCTAACCTAATGATAATTACATTATCATATGTAATTTCCTAGTTTTTAAAAAAAGCAAACAGGAAAAGCAGAGCTTCTGTCAAATGGAACCGTATTGAGTCCCACGTGGTTTGTCAGGAGAGTTAAAACCTTTAGGTCCAGAGCAGAGACCTATTATGTCACTTGAGCTGGCAGGGTAACTAATAGCTGTTGTAGTAGGTCATTGTTTTTGAGTTGGGCTACTCACTAGAAGGAGATGAGGCGCACATTTTGCCAGTGGATTTCATGGCTATTTGCTGACAGCAAAGGAATATTGACTGTTTCCTTGCTCTCAGTTCTTGAGTCCGGCGCTACAGTGGTGTCAGGCGGCTAGGAGGAGCAATTGCAAGGGAAAGTTCTGCTTACTGGCAGTAGCCCTGGGATGAAGCATGCTCAGTACAAATGGAGTCTTTGGAGAATTTAGTGGCCAAACTCTAGCAAGTCTCTAATCAGCATGTGAGAAACAAGATTTTCAGAGATTCATAGGTTGGCCAAATTTGGACAGATTTTCACGTGGATGGTCAGAGTTATATTTCTGACACTGCGTTGAACTCCTAGATGAATTTGAAGCTGCTGCTCCAAAACGTGGAGGCACCAGTCCCAATCAATGGGCAAAACATATTCCCTAGCCATGTTTTGAGAAACAGATAAATCATTTTAGCTAAAACTTCCTAAAAATTGCCAGCCTGAGGCCAACATCCAGCATTAATCATTTGGGCTGAAATTTTCAAAGTTTGGCAGAGTTATAAGCAACAAAAATCTTATAATGAGATTGTCAGACAATCTGAGCTATAGACTGTGTGCTACCTGTCTACCTGTGTTATTGTTATGATCTTGCAGCCATGGAAGAAATTATTTTTAGAGAGTATCTGATATAGCTGGCAACCAGAAGTTTCTCTCTGATGCCCTGGGATATGAGCAAGGAGCTCTGCTTCCTGGCTGTCCCAGTAGGTACACCTCTACCTCGATATAACGCGACCCAATATAACACAAATTTGGATATAAAGCGGAAAAGCAGTGCTCCGGAGGGAAGCAGGGCTGTGGACTCCAATGGATCAAAGCAAGTTTGTTATAACGCGGTTTCATCTATAACACGGTAAGATCTTTTGGTTCCCAGGGACAGCGTTATATCGAGGTAGAGGTGTAATTCAGTTTCCCTGGGCTATTCTTTACTTGTTATCTCCCAACAAGGCTAGCTTTTGTACTGATGATTTTGTGAGGTGGACACCTGCCCACATGGAATTGAGCTGATGATAACTATCAACTCTGTGTGTGCAGGCCCTGAGCAGCCATTAGACAGTAGTGACTGAAAATCACTACCAGACTGGACTGAATTTTAACCATTAGGGCTGGAAGGCTGAGCCATCCCATCTCTTGTGAGTTAAATGAAATGTTCCCCTTCACTTGAGTTTTCTGTAGTCTATAATGAGAGGAGAATCACTGGGACTCTTCAAGATATGAAACTCATATCAAGGCGGTTGTAAGATGGGAAACAATATAGCTAAAATTATAATCTCATGACTCCATTCTGTGAAGACTGTGATTTTGACAGCAAATATCTCTGCAAGTGGATTGCGCTACTATTTTTTCATACTGTATTAATAGCATTCATTTAAATTTACATCAAATGGAGCTGCCATTACTTACCAGTTTAGTAGAAGTTATGGTAATTGCTTTTGTAGTTTCCATTTATAGATCAAGCTTCTATGACTAAATTTAATTACTTACAGCTGAATCCAATAAAAGTAATAAGTTCAAGATAACCTCTATAGAGCTGCATTGGAGGAAGCATGTTCTCAGAAATGGGCATTTCCTAATAGCTTTATTTTTCAATTCAATAAAATAATTTAGGCGTTGCATATTTAATGTGAGGTTAAGAGAGAAATCTGGCTCCCAAGATCTCTCTCACCTAGGGACAGGCTCCTCCCTGCCTCCAGTTAACAGACTAATACTCTGAAGCACGTGTAGCACTTCTCCTAGTATCAACCTTACACTGCTTTACAAAGATGTCTTGATATTATCGCTTAATACAGATAGGCTCAGCCAAAGCACAGAGGGGTTAAATGACATGACCATGGTCACACATCAATTGAATGGCCCACTTGTCTTGTACGCCTTGCAAGATCCAACACCCTCACATGGAGTAGGCAAATCAGCTGACTTTTCTTATGATTAATTCATGCTCAGCCCTAAATCCCTGATCCCCACTGTCTACTTAACACAACAGAGACCCATGGAGGGATTTCTCCAGTTTCTGATGAGTGATTCCCCTCTGCCTCCATTAGAGGGAGTTCTTTTGAAATGGAGTTATCCATCCATTGTTCCTTAAGCTCTCTGACTTTGTTGTTGGGGGAGTGTTACAGCAGACTGTTCCAATGCAGGGTCACTCAGCTACATCTCTGAATGGCAGGCCTGTAACTGTCAGCCTCTCGCTTTTCCAGCTGTTTGCCATTTCTGATCTTGGAGAGCTGCACTTAATCTCCAAGAGCCTGAAGCTTTAGCAAAATGTAAAAAATGGGCAGTAGTGGCCAAAGAGCAAACAAAATCAGAAAATGTACGGGAATGGGGTAGAAAATAATAATGAAAATAATAATATCCCATTATATAAATCAGTGGCATGCCCTTTGTGATGGGACTGCCACCTGATGTGCTGAGATTACCTCTGAGCCCGTTTTCCCTGACAGCTGGGGATTTCAGTTCCCTGTCTTGTTGAGCCAGACACGCTAGCCTGGTACAAACACAGACCCAGGTCTGAACCACATCCCCTGCAAGCTGCAGACTTAACTGAAAACAGCTTAAGAAGTGCTCCTGTCTCTAGCACCCAGACATCCAGTTCCCAATGGGATCCAAACCCCAAATAAATCTGTTTTACTCTGTATAAAGGTTATACAGGGTAAACTTCTAAATTGTCCGCCCTCAATAACGCTGATAGAGAGAGATGCACAGCTGTTTTCTGCCCCAGGAATTAATTACTTATTTTGGGTCAAATAATAAGCAAAAAGTGATTTTATTAAGTATAAAAAGTAGGATTTAAGTGGTTCCAAGTAATAACAGACAAAACAAAGTAAATTACCAAGCAAAATAAAACAAAAACATGCGAGTCTAAGTCTAATACAGCTGATGAAACCTCACCCTCAGAGATGTTCCAAAAAGCTTCTTTCACAGACTAGACTCCTTTCTAGTCTTGGCCCAATCCTTTCCCCTGGTACAGTCCTTGTTCCAGCTCAGGTGGTAGCTAGGGGATTTCTCATGACTGCAGTCCCCTTTGCTCTGTTCCATCCCCTTGTATATCTTTTGCACAAGGTGGGAATCCTTTGTCCGTCTCTGGGTTCCCACCTCTCCTTCTAAATGGAAAAGCACCGGGTTAAAGATGGATTCCAGTTCAGGTGACATGATCACATGTCACTGTAAGACTTCATTACCCACTTGCTAGAAGACTTACAAGTAAACAGAGCCATTTACAACCAATTGTCCTGGTTAATGGGAGCCATCAAGATTTCAAGCCACCATTAATGGCCCACACTTTGCATAATTACAATAAGACCTCAGAGTTATATTTAATATTTCTAGTTTTAGATACAAGAATGATACATTTGTACAAATTGGATGACCACTCTCAGTAGATTATAAGCTTTGTCATGATACCTTACAAGAGATATTTTGCATGAGGCATGTTCCAGTTACATTATATTCACGCTCATTAGCATATTTTCATAAAATCATAGAGAGTGCAGCATCACACCCTTATGTGGAATAGTTTGTACATACAGATCACCTAGTCTAATCACTCTCTCCTAACTAGATGCCGATTCAGAGAGGGTGATCAGAATGAATAGAGACCTTGAAAGATTGCCACATAGAGAGTGAAAAAGTTAGGGTGTTTAATTTAGAGTGGAGACAGTCTAGAGCTGGTTTGATAAAGGTCTACAAAATAACAAATAGTGTAGTGCGTCAGGTACTCCAGTTTATCCTCTCATAATGTAAGAATGAAAAGAAGCTTCTTACACAGTGCATAGTTAACCCGTGGAATTCACTGCCATGGAATAATATAGAGGCTAAGAATATTGTAGGAGTCAGAAAAGTATTAGATGTAAATTATACATTACAGGCATAAGTGCGTCTTCATCTGGTACTAGCTATTGTCAGAAACAAGATACTGGATGTCATGGACCCCTGGCCTCATCAGGTGTGGCAAATATTATGTTTGTGTGGGTTCTGTTCATATACACTGACCAAATACTGAGTCATCATAAGTTCTTCCATCTGTACAGTAAACTGGAGAATTCCCTACCCTGACTAAACTGCTACTTGTCTACTTCCATTTGGCTCCTTTAACTCCATTCAGGGTCTAATTCAGGCTATGTCTACACTGTGAGCAAGGGGTGTGATTCCTAGCTCCCATAGATATACTCGTGCTAGTTCTCATCTGAACTAGCTTGCTAAAAATAGCA
Source organism: Chelonoidis abingdonii (assembly GCF_003597395.2). NCBI lineage: Eukaryota > Metazoa > Chordata > Testudines > Testudinidae > Chelonoidis > Chelonoidis abingdonii. The sequence goes on from NC_133790.1 coordinate 627,123, forward strand.
GCTGGGATGCTGTTTGATGTGTAGTTCATCTTTAATCATCTGACATATTTAGCTACATTTAATATACTTTGTATGTTGGAGCTAAAGAATTCTGAGTAAGGCCAGTTGTGAGAAAGAAAGGGAACTTAACTAGAGTGCAGAATCATTGATCCTCAGTCACTAGAGTGACCGAAACGGCTCATTTGCAAAGCAAATGTTTCCTAGAAATGACTGCTACCACATAGAATTCACTGCAGAATTTTATTCAACACCTTGGTGGTGGTGAATTCTGTGCTCTCCTCATCATTTCTGCTTCATTCTGTTTCATTAGAATGTTTCTGACAAGAGCTGCTCTGAAAGAATATATTACTTTAAAATGGTATCAATGAATATTTTATATCTTATATTAAAGTGAATTATTTAAGGTAAAGTTGTTAAACTCTGTGACTTGGTGATTATAGGGAGATAATGCTCTCGTGAAATTGTTCAGGTTTAATGATTTCATTTTGAGTTTTCTCCTGTATACTCGTTAATGGGATAAGATCAAATCTATCTTAGAAATTCTGTCTATTTAATTATAAACTGTTTAAATTTTATACTGAGCGAGAATTTACAATGTTTCACTCAATCCACTGGCCCTAGCCATCTTTGCTGGTAGATACTTGGTGACAGTTCAAGGTAATGAGCCAGTGGCTGGAAGCATGGACCTAGGGCTTTGTGGAAAGTCTGCTTGAGCAGAATATTGCCTAGTCAGTGTCTGAGGATGGAACTCCAGGAGAGATACCACTATTTATAGACTCCATGTACTTTGAGATGATGTTACAAACAAAATATCTATGGCCTGCCTCTGCATTTTCTCACTCTGATGTGCCAACTGCTGTTAAGCAGCTTCACTGAGAATGTGGATTTCAGATTCTCTGTCTAGTCTTTCCAAGCATGGCCAATGATTTCTCAAGCAGAGGAGGACCACTGCTCATGAGGAGTGCACTTCATTTCCTCACCTCTTCACAACTCCCTGCACAGCACACTAATGCTACTCACACCACAACTCTCAGCTCCCATGGCACGCAGAAGCCACAGCATATAAGATTTCACATTGCAGTGACAGTCAACAGTGAGCTTTTAGCAGTAAACAGTGGCTATATTTAAGGCAGTATTTGTGAACTAATTTTTGTGCACATCATTAATTTAAAATGTGGTAAGAGTCTGGTGGGCTCTTGCATTGTGTGAGAGACTGAATGCAGAAAGCCGACCCTTTTCTCACTTTACTCCTTCATTTGAGGCCACAGATTTACTTTATTGATTTTTTGTTTTTTTGGTGCCAAAATAAATTTAATTTTTTCAAATAGCCTGCCTATCAAAGGTAAGTGATTAATCTGCAAAGCCCGTGTGTCCATTGAGCCACTGCGAGTCTGCAGTGATGATACAGCTCTGTAACCTGGTACAGGCTGCTTTAAATGTGTTGATCCAACTGCATGCATCTGGATGGTAGCACAAGGAAACCAAGACCTCAGTAACTGCATATAGCAGTCAGAGATTCTGGCATATGAGCTTTCCTCTCAGATAATGAGGTTTCTCTCCTTCGAGACTAGTGAACAGGATTTGAAATGGTGTAAATTGATGTGGCTCTGCATTACTTTTTCTCCACCACAGAGGCCAGAGTTACAATCTCAGCCAAGGTGTGAATTCCTCAAGCCAGGACGCTACCTATAAGAGGAGATTGAGGCATGGAAGAGTCAGTCAAAGCCTTGTCCAGTTGGGGAAGACTTGGAAACCTGGGTTCTGTGTATGTTATTACTACTATTGTTGTTTGCCCACTAAGCTGGGCACTGCCACGTGTGTAGGCACTGTCCCTGGTGTCAGGAGTCTGTACTCTAAGATGACAAGTAAAATAGAAGCATTGTGGGTGCGGAGAGTGGGAGAATTTTTACTACACAATTTTTAATGTGCAGATATGTCTTCCCTTTCTCCTCCAGGCTACTCATCATTAATTGGCTGCTTTCTTTTGGCTGTCGTAGTTGAGTGGGTTGTGAGGAGGGATGTGGAGAAGAATGTGTTGCGGGAGAGTGTCCAGTACATAAGAAACAGCACGGAAGAAAGCACAGAGATGCGTTTGTGAGAGAAGTGGACAGCCAATTGGTTGAGGCTAGCAGGAGTTGAGTTGGAGATAATATAAGAGAGAAAGTGGCTATTTAGGGGGAGGCAGAGCTATGGAGGGTCTTGAATGTGAGAACAGAAACTTGAGCATGATGCTGTGGAAGAGAGGGAGCAGAGGAGGGTGAGGTGATTTGGCCAGTGTGATGTGCAGGGAAGATGCTCTTAGCAGCTGCATTTGAATAGAGCACAGAGGGGTTGAGTATATGAAGGTAAAAGCGACTTGTGAGGAGGATGGTATTGCAGTTGTCAAGACAGGAGAAAAGAGGTGTCAGGTGTTGAGATTTAACTCCCTTGGGTTGTGGTGTAGTTGAGTCATTAGTGCAGGGGTCTAAGACTTGGGAGGTCTGGACTTTAATACTATCTCTGAAACAGACTCACTGTGCATCCTTGATGAAGTAATTTCCTCCCTTGTCTCAGTATGGTCAAAGTCATGGTACTGAGAGGGATAATGGGGCATATGGGAAAAGTATTTCCCTCACTCTAAACCAAGTATGGTGTGCCCAGATATCGTTCCAGTGGCTGCCATACAAATGCCTGTAAAAATTATATTTTGCTTGGTGGAAAGAAACTTAATTTCCCCAATACTAATTTCTCCCTACTGTTACTCATACCTTATTGTCAACTGTCTGTAATGAACCATTCTCTTACCACTTCAAAAGCTATTTTTCCTCTCTTGGTATCCTGCTGTTAATTGATTTATCTCGTTAGGCTGACCTCACACTTGGTAAAGCACCCCCATCCTTTCATGTATTTATACCTGCTCCTGTATTTTTTACTTCATACGTCTGATGAAGTGGGCTCTAACCCACGAAAGCTTATGCTCAATAAATTTGTTAGTTTCTAAGGTGCCACAAGGACTCCTCATTTTTTAATAGTCTCTCAAACTCCTTTCCTACTACTTCTCCATAAGAAATGCGGGTGGGGAAGAACTGTATGTGCAATGCACATCTCTTTCAGAATTTACACCCCATAGGTAATGGAGGCTCACCTTGGTAAGAGGGGAAGTCGCAGCTGGAGCATTTGTGCTGCAGATCAGTCTCTGAGGAGAGAAAAACTTACAAGTGGGAGAGACATATGCCAGAGTTGAGATGCACCAGTAATTGGTGTGTTTTGAAATCTTTGTAATTATGTACTCTGCTGCTGAGGGAAAACATTCTGTCATGCAATTCCTCTCCACTTACCCAGCTTCTGAGATACATATGCCTTGGTGCATCCTGGGAAGAGCTGCATGTTTTATCGTTCTTTCAGGGAAAGGAGGCCTTCTCAGGAGCCAACTGCTCTGTAACTCTCCAGTTGTGAATGATCATGTTTAACTCTTTGTACTCTCTGATTTATTCCATCCACCACTGTGTTCCTCTTTTTAATAATAAAACTGCTTTGCAAGAAGATGAGACCGTGCTGTTTGACTGGTACAGTCTGGACTACCCCTTGGCTGCTTCTGCTCTGGGAATTCATCAAGGGAGTGACTGCTTGGAAAGAGACTCTGCTTAAATTATTGATGTCAACTGCTACCTTCTATCTTTTTATTAGTGAGAAAGGACACATTGTTGAACAGGGGTCTGAACATAAATTACTCAGACTTTCTTAAATAGAAAATTGTCCGTTTAGCACATAGCACCCTCAAATACTTCATAAAGGGGATGTCTACACTACCCGCCGGATCGGTGGGTAGTGATTGGTTTATAAGGGATCGATATATCACGTCTCATCTAGACGCGATATATCGATCCCCGAACGTGCTCCTGTCTACTCCGGAACTCCACCAAAGCGAGCGGCGGTAGCGGAGTTGACAGGAGGAGCCGCGGCTGTCGATCCCGCGCCGTGAGGACGGGAGGTAAGTCGAAATAAGATACTTTGACTTCAGCTACTCTATTCACTTGGCTGAAGTTGCCTATCTTACATCGACCCCTAGTGTAGACCAGGCCAAAGATCAGACCATTGGTTCATTAGTCTCATGTGAGGCTGTGCTTAGATAACCATGGTGATGAGCACTTTATAAATACTTAGACAAACAGTGGCTTTATATGTTGATCTTCAGAGAAAGTTTAAAAAAACCCTCCTCTTTACACCTGGCCAATTGTACTTCGCTGTATGGGGGGGAGTACATTACCCCATAACCCCTGCATGTCTCAGACGTTATTCTGGAAGCTTGCATTTGATTTTCCTGGTCATAGTGAATAGTTAAAATGCTGTTGATCATAACTTCTCTCTGTCTCCTTAGGGTCCAGCCCCAGGTTCTCACTCACGGCTGCCTGTGTCGGTGTATTGAACAGACTGGCTGTTTGTCATTTGGCAGCGGGGTTTCTTACAGCTGTACTAAATTTGTTGTCTGTTAATGTTGAGTGGCTCCTTATTCTTTTATTATGAAACAGGCTAAAAAGGATAGAAACATTTTTACTAGAACCATCCTTATTTTAAATTTCTCAATCAATTCCTATCAAGTCTTTGTCCTTTCTTGGCTTAAAACTTAGTTCTGCAGTTTCCCACCATATCTATCCTTATGCTTTTCTGGCCTGTTCACTCTGTTCATTTTAAAGATAAATCAACAACAGTTGAACCAAGTTCCCATGAGTGTGCAGCCGTTATTTGCTATATTATCATTATGATAGGGTGTGTATTTCTATCTATCCCTTCTTAATGCACCCAAGAATCCACTTTGGTGTTTAACTTCTTTTGCAAACTGTGCAGATCATAGAACCATAGGGTTAGAAGGGACCACAAGAGTCATTTAGTCTATCCAGGATATCCTCACTGAGAAACCCACAGTGACTCCCAAGTCTCTTTCCTCAGAGAATCTCATGAGTACAGAGCATATGTGAAAAATCTAGACTATATTTGTTAATTTGAAGTATCTATATTGAATGTCACCTGCTCTTGTTCTGCTTCAGTCCCAGTGTACTTAAACCCATCCGAAGTGTCTTATACTCCTCTCTGCTTTATTAACTGAAAAAATTCTGTCATTGACAAATGTTGCCAATGGAGTCTCCACTTCTTCCAGATCGTCAGCAGCAGTATTCAGAGAACATTGGCCAAGTACCTGACCCCTCAGAAATTCCTCTATTATTAATCTTTCCCCGCCCTGAGTAACCATTCACTGGCACCTTTCTGTTTTCTTTAACCACTTTTTAATCCATTGCCAGTTATTGACCTTTTACATAGGTTACTCATGTAACTCTGGAATTTTTTTGAGGAGCCTTGTCAAAATGATTTTGAAAGCTATGTCCACTGTATCTCTTTTGTCTACCTATTTTGTTAATATTTTTCAAAGAACTTTGCCATGTTAATTTGGATCACTTCCCCATACAGAAACTGTGCTAATTTGATGCTATCAGATTATGCTTATCACTCTGTAATCCTTATTTTAGCTATTGACACAGATCACAGTAAAAAAAAAACATAAACAAGCATCCCTCCTTCCCCCCCAAATCTCCTAATTTCTAGTCACTCTCTATGATGAAAATTACAGTGTTAGGAAATGTGTCCCAGAGCTGATTGTGCACCTTCTGTTTTATTTATAGGTCACACAAACATTCTTTTTCTTGTGTCATTTGAGTCTTTATAACATGACATTTGTCGCATACAGAGACAGAGGTAATGCTTTGAGTCAAGTGAAAATGAGGCTCCAGTAGCATTTTCCCCAACTGCATCATATGGATAGAGGGCAGAGAGCAGGAGAGCATCTGGACTGAGAGCTCTTCTGGCCTTATTTTCATTTCACCTTTCACCTCTCCCTTCATTCTTATTTAAATGATAAAAGGAGAAATTGGAACCTTCAGAAATGGAAAGAGAGTCTTTCTCTGAAAGCAGAAGAACTAATGCAGGGGGGAATTATGGTAAATATCCTCCTCTCCCCAGACAATCAATTGAAACTCACTTTGCAAAATGAATGTAAGCATAGGTAAAAAGGAAAATTAATTGGTGAGTGCTGTTCTTCCCCACAGAGACTACTAGGAGCCTACTGTGTCCTGTCAAGCTTTCCCTACTTCTTGAGAAGACGCTTAGGGGAATGGCTCAGCTAAGAGGAATTCTTCTGTAATTTAAGGGATGAACTCGGAGGTAATTACTTATGCCAGCAGGTCAGAGAAATTAGTACTGATGAGGGCTACTTGAGGTGTGTTATACATGGATAAGTCCTTGGTAGCTAAGAACTAACTTAAATCTTGAAAGCTTTTTGTGTGCAGAAGAGGGAAATAGTACATTTCATAAACCGGCAGCAGAATTCCAGGGCAATTCAAGTAGGACGGACTGTACCCGTTTTACTGGGGAACAGCAGATTCTATCCCCTCCCCAACTCCCAATGCTGCAGTCTCAGGGCAGAATGGCAGACAGTTCAGGATGATGGAGGGCTCCTCCATTCCCTTCCTTTGGTTGGCTTTAGATTTGGTATTGATTTTTTTTTTTTTTTTTTAAGGTTTCTCATATAGTTTCCTTGTCTTTTGCTTGGGATCAAATAATCAAAAATAATTTCTTCAATTTGATGCATAAAGATTATTGATCTTCATTATATTCTGCTGCATGCTGGGTCTTTGGCTGTCTCATTAGATCTAATTATTCCTGAGAAGTGGTTAGAGCAGTAATTTCTGTTAACTTCTTCATATATTAGGAAAAAAAAAACCCAGAGGTCAGCAGCTGATTTATAACAGTCCGAACTTTGTCAATGTGCTAATTACATGCTTTTTTTCTTGTTAACATCCTGTTGTCAGAAATTGGTCTGATTCTGAGATCTCAGGGGCTTAGGATCCTAGAATTTAGTAATGGAAAAGACCTACAAGATCATCAAGTCTGTCCCCCTGCAAAGGTAAGATAGATCCCTTGAGAAGCTTTTAGAGAAGATGCCTCAGATATTAGAAACATAGTACACATGATCTTAGCTCAGAGGAGTGTATTCAGGCTCAAAGTTTTTCTTTATTACAACAGAAACCTGTGACACTAGGAAAAAATGCCCAACAGTTTGGTAATTCTGAATGGAATTAATCATAATAGACTAATCTTGTTATTTAGATAGATGCTGACGTTGGTTCCAATGACTTCTGCTGTTTCACAGATCTTAGCTTTTCCCGAGGAAAGAAATGTCTTATGTCCTCGGGAACAAAACACTGCAGGGACTAGAGGAGGACACAGGAGTCTTTGAATCTGAAAGGACATTTCAGGTCTGCTTCTAGGCAGGGGTTGGCTGTCCCCTTCTTAAAACAGGGAGCAGGTCACAAGATATTGAACAAGGAAGGGACAGAATGTCAGGGGCCAAAGGCTTAGGGCAGGGAGTTGGGTTACAAGGTGCAGGCAGAGAGTTAGGGAGCAGGGTGAAGGCAGGGTTCGGGCTTCAGCCTGGTGCCACTTACCTAAAGCAGCTCCGGGGTGGCAGCGGCGTGTACTGGGGCCAGGGCAGTCTCCCTGCCTGCCTGCCCTGTCTCTGACCCTGTGCCACTCCAGGAAGCACTGCAGCTTAATAAAATGCCTGATGTTTCCATTTAGGGGCACTCTGTTGTTGTTGATACAGTTGTGCTTGGGAACATCAGTCAAGGATCTGTACAGAAAGACTATAAAAAGACAGTCCCTGCCCCAGAAAGCTTGAAATCTTAGGTGGCAAGGTGTGATGCGTGAAATAATCAGGGTGGAGGTGATGGATTGTGACAGAAGAGAACATAAGAACATCCATACCTAGTCAGATCAATGGTCCACCTATCCCAGTATCCTGTCTCTGACAGTGGCCAATACCCGATGCTTCAGAGGGAATAAACAGAACAGGGCAATTATTGAGTGATCCAGCCCCTGTCATCCAGTCCCAGTTTCTAGCAGTCAGAGTTTGGGGATATCCAGAGCATGGGGTTACATCCCTGACCATTTTGGCCAGTGATGGACCTGTCCTCCATGAACTTATCTAATTCTTTTTGGAACCCCTTGATAGTTTTGGCCTTCACAACTTCCACTAACAATGAGTTCCACAGGTTGACTGGAAATAGTGTAAAGAAGTACTTCCTTATGTTTTAAACCTGCTGGCTATTAATTTCCTTGGGAGACTCCTGGTTTGTGTGTCATGTGAGGAAAAGATAAATAACACTTTCCTATACCCGTTCTCCATTCCATTCATTATTGTCATAGATCTCTATCATATCCCCTTTAGTCATCTCTTTTTTTAAGATGAACAGTCCCAGTCTTTTTAATTTCTCCTCATTGGAAGCTGTTCCATACCTCTACTCATTTTTGTTGCTCTTCCCTATATCTTTTCCAATTCGAGTATATCGTTTCTGAGATGGGGGAATCAGAAGTGAATGCAGTACTCAAGGTGTGGGCATATCATGGATTTATATAGTGGCATTAGGATATTTTCTGTCTTATTATCTATACCTTTCCTAATGGTTCCTAACATTTGCCATTTTGTTGCCCAGTCACCTAGTTTTGTAAGATCCCTTTTTAACTCTTTGCATTCTGCTTTGGACTTAACTATCTTGATTAATTTTGTATCATATGCAAACTTTGCTGCCTCGCTGTTCAACATATTCATATGATTTGGAAAAAGGGGTGAACAGCCCTGGTCCCAATACAGATCCTTGTGGGACGCCACTATTTACCTCTCTCCATTGCGAAAACTGACCATTTATTCCAGGGATGGGCAAACTATGCCAACGGGTCGGATCTGGCTCCTCAGGGCTTTGGAACCAGCTCGTGGGATTCCTCCTGGTGGCACCGCAGGCTCTGCGCCACTCTCAGAAGCCGCCGGCACCATGTCCGTGTGGCCCCCAGGCAGCGGGGCAGAGGGCTCCATGCGTTGCCCTTGCCTCCAGGCACCGCCCCCTGCAGCTCCCATTGGCCGAGAACGGGAAACCACAGCCAATGGGAGCTTTGGGGGAGGTACCTGGAGGTGTGGCAAGGGCAGCGCATGTGGAGCCCTCTGCACCCGGTCCCCCGGGGCTGCAGTGCTTCCTGGAGTGGCACAGGGTCAGAGACAGGGCAGGCAGGCAGGGAGACTGCCCTGGCCCCAGTACACGCCGCTGCCACCCCGGAGCTGCTTTAGGTAAGTGGCACCAGGCTGGAGCCCGAACCCCGCCTTCACCCTGCTCCCTAACTCTCTGCCTGCACCTTGTAACCCAACTCCCTGCCCTAAGCCCCTTGCCTGCACCTCACACCCCTCTGCACCCCAACCCCATGCCCTGAGCCCCCGCATACACCCTGCACCCCTACTCTGCCCCAGTCCATTGCCCTGAGCCCCTTCCTACACTGCACCCCCTCCCACACCCTGCACACTCTCCTGCGCCCCAACCCCCTGTCCCAGCCCTGAATACAATTTCCCCACCCAGATGTGACCCTTGGCCCAAAAAGTTTGCCCACCCCTGATTTATTCCAATCCTTTGTTTCCTGTCTTTTAATCAGTTCCTGATCCATGAGAGAACTTTCCCTCTTATCCTATATCTGCTTAGTTTGCTTAAAAGCCTTTGGTGTGGGACCTTCTCAAAGGCTTTCTGAAAATCCAAGTCCACTACATAAACTGGAGCATCCTTGTCCACATGCTTACTGACTCCTTCAAAGAATTCTAATAGATTGGTGAGGTATGATATCCCTTTACAAAACCCATGCTGATTCTTCCCCTGTACATCATGTTCATCTATGTGTCTGATAATTCTGCTCTTTACTATAGTTTCAACCAATTTGGTACTGAAGTTAGACTTACCCACTTGTAATAGCCAACATCACCTCAGGAGCCTTTTTGAAAAAATTGGCATTACATTAGCTATCCTCTAGTCATCTGATATAGAGGCTGATTTAAGTGATAGATTACGTAACAGTTAATGGTTCTGCAATTTCGTATTTGAGTTCCTTCAGAATGCTTGGGTGAATACCACTTGGTCCTGGTGACTTATTACTGTTTAATTTTTTGATTTGTTCTAAAATCTTCTTTACTGATAACATAATCTGGGACAGTTCCTTATATTTGTCAGCTGAAAAGAATGGCTCAGGTGTGGTAATCTCCCTCACATCCTCTGAAGTGAAGACCAATGCAAAAAATTAATTTAGCTTCTCTCCAACATCCTTGTCTTCTTTGAGTCTTTCTTTAGCACTGAGGTACAATAAAATGAACAGAGTTTAGTACAGGGGTTCTCAAACTGATGGTTGGAACCCCTCAGGAGGTCACAAGGTTATTACATGGGGGGTCACGAGCTGTCAGCTTCCACCCCAAACCCTGCTTTGCCTCTAGCGTTTAAAATGGTGTTAAATATATAAAGTGTTTTTAATTTATTAAGGGGGTCACACTCAGAGGCTTGCTATGTGAAAGGGGTCACCAGTACAAAACTTTGAGAACCACTGGTTTAGCAGAACTGAAGTCTTAGCTCACAAGTTGCCTAACCAATCTGAGAGAGTAACAATTTTTAGTCATCACATAAAAAATAGTATTTAAGGAGGGGTTTAAAAGAGGATAGATGGGTGGTGGTTTCACACATTTTGATGTGGAGTTTTTCCCATGTAAGGGGTGTGGCATATGGGAGAGGACAGAGGTACCAAAAAGTGAAACTGACCAGTGTGTTAGACTAGTTCAACCAGAAGTTATGGCTCACTGCATGAACTGCTGGGTGAAATTCTACAGTTTGTGTCATGTAGGAGGTTAGAATAGGTCATCATAATGGTCTCTTCTCAATTAAGTTACTGGATCTGATAAGACGGGATTGTTGGCCCAAGTTGTTACCTTCACACCTTTTGATGCCATTCTGCAGCCTCAGAGAAGGAGCCTGGAAAAGAACAGATTAACAACAATCCTGGATGTAGCCACCTGCCGAAATTGCCAGTACAGCTTATTAGGTGCTCTTTGTTCACTTCAACTCTTTGCTGTTTGGGTGGAAGTAATGCAAATGGAAACTGAGATTTTGCAAGTATCAGAGGGGTAGCCGTGTTAGTCTGGATCTGTAAAAGCAGCAGAGAATCCTGTGGCACCTTATAGACTAACAGACGTTTTGGAGCGTGAGCTTTCGTGGGTGAATTCGTATTCACCCACGAAAGCTCATGCTCCAAAACGTCTGTTAGTCTATAAGGTGCCACAGGATTCTGAGATTTTGCAGTGTCTGATATTGGCTCATGGAAATTAAAGATAATACAGACTTACTGGTCACCTAGTCTCATCCCTCTGGGTGGCAGGACTGTTCTGTACCAGGTCCTTTTGTATTTTTGTGTCTCATCATTCATGTCCATAACATCTCCCAATCTAGTCTCATCTGCAAATATAATAAAGGGTCTGTTGTCACCTTTATCAGCTCATTAATGAAGATGTTCAGTAAGACTGAATTTAACGGTGATATCTGAGACGCACTCACCCTCACACAGTGCCATTCTATCATTAGCCTTTGGTTATGGTTCATCAGCCAGATTTCAGTCTGTGTAATAGGGTTCCTGCTGAAGCCAGTGGAATTAATTTTACAAGTAAGACTGTAAGTGCTGAAAATCCACATAAATCACATCATTCCTTTTATCCAATAATAATTTTAATCCACACAATCCAGTGATTTTTGTATTCTATTAAAAAAGTGATCAGGGTTGTCTGGGGTGTTTTATTTCTTACATACCTAAGACTCTTCGTTGCTCATGTTTCCTTTAGCATCTACATACTTCAGTGACAGGTGCCTTACAGACCCCTAAAAATACAGATTGATGTTTAGAAATATTTTTTTCTGAATTTTTGCTCCATTGTTTTCCTAAGAATGTGTTTGAAATGAGAGCTTGTTTGCACCTAATTATGTTATAGGCATTGCAGATAAATTCTCTTCCAGTATAGATTTCCCTCAGTGTTTACCAGCTGGGGGAGAGCAGATTATTTTACAAGTACTGCTTGAAGATTATGCCCTGCAAATATTATAGTTCAGCACAAATCCATGTTTATTGTTCTTTTAAAGCCTTTTTCATTTATTGCTCTTGTTGAGATTTACACAAATTTGAAGTGCTGTCAAGCAGCGCTGTTCATGACAACTAATTTGATGCACATTGCATGGGGGAATAGCATAATGTGAATTTTTCATATACTATATTTAGGAAGCAGGTATAGATTAGAGCTGTAGGTTTGCAGCAAATAAATTAGTAAATGTGGCATATTTGTGTAAAAAGATTTGTTACTTGATTTTTCTCTTCTCATTCATTTAATCACCTTCATCTACCTACACAAATGGGGAAAAAATGTATAGTTTTGTAGGCTCAGGCCCTGGTAGATGTGCAGGTGTATACACAGATCAACTTTGCGCTGTCTGTGATACAATGTAATACAGGAGAAAATATTTATGACCAGGAGGAATGTGTTGTATAGCAGTATAACTTCTGGGCACCCTATAATTCCTTAACACATCACAGAATGATACTTCTCTGCTTTCATTCTATGTGCTTTATTGCTATCATTAGGATTGTGAGATTTGCAAACCAACTACTGTAATGATCAGATGCAAAGTATGCTTGCTTCCCGTAATTAATCTACTTTTCATAATCACAATGTGTAATGCTCCAAGGGTAATGTGAAATCAAGTGATGTATCTCATTTGATTTCATGTGCTGCAGTGCTTCATTTAAAATCCTTCGGCTAGTGAAGCAGTGTTAAAATGGAGGGATAGCTAACCAAATGATATTTTGTGAGCTTTAAATTCCTGTTTGTTTCATAATGCTGAACAAAAATTAAATCATTACCAAAAATCACATTTGAAGAGACTGGGAAGATTTTCAAAAGAAACCAAGTGACCTGGGGATATAAATCCCATTTACTCACAAGGGAGTTGCACTCTTAAATCTTGTATATGCTTTTGAAAATCCCAACCACTGTATAAAAATATGCAGATTGTTTAAACTGTGCTTGCCCTTTGGATTGGCTCACTGGTGTAAATTTGGTGGAGTTCTAGAAAGGAAAACTTTTAACTCAATTCATGACCAAAATTTTAAACCAAATAAAGGACCAAAAATCTGTGAAAGAGAAGGCTATCAATCTAATCTTATCTTTCTACAGTTCTTCTATCATCTCCATCACTGTTGTCTGAGTGCCTTCGGGGTCTGCTTGGGCATCCTGTTGGAACTGGGATTAATACTTGGCCTTTCATTGTGGTACTAAATGATGTTGCAGACTTGTGTTACCTGCTGGAACATGATGGAACTAGCTTTTCATACTCTCCCCAACTCCTCCAAAAGCCTGGACTTGAGCAGGTGTCATGATATTTGAAATCTAAAGTCAAAACACGTGTGGGATAGTGATTAGCAATGATAACACTGGCAGACTGCTGAGGTGGTACATAAAGAGCTGCCGTATCTTCCAGTGCTTTCTGTGATGGGGGAAATTGCTTTGGACAGTTTGGTACCACAGACAAAGTGAGCCATAATCATGGAGTCACTGCCGTATACGAACAAAGTCAGGAGTAGCATCAGAAAGGCAGAACTCATTTAATTTTGGTCTGTGCAAGATGTTCCCTTACTGGGTGACATGCTTATAGGTTTCACTGTACAGGGCCTTGGTGCACTGTTTTCTTATAGGCCTCTGAAGTCCTGAATGCAAATCCTGTCCTGGAGTGTAAGTAATAGAGAAACCCCCAGAGTGAAGGAAACTGAAACACAGCAGCAGCAGCAAGACTGCCAAAGAAACTTCTGGAGCCTCTGCCTCGTCTGGCCACCTGCTTGCTGTTGCTGTGGTCAGGCTTCCGCAGCTCCTAAGGGTATGCTTATACAGCAGTACAAGGTGTGTTCTTAATTCAGGCTGTCTAAATCTGGTTAAAATACATGTGAAGACACGGCAGCTCAGCTTTTAACTCTAGTTAGCAGTGTGAGTTCAACTTCAGGTTAAAGCCCTTATGGTTCAACTTACACTGCTAACTGAGCTAAAAGTGAAGTTACAATGTCTTCACTTATATTTTTAACCAGAATTAGCTAAATTTAGTTAATCCCTCCCCCTCCCTCTTTTTTGTGTGTGTCAGTTTAGAAATATTCCAAGATACATTCCTGCTGGGTGAGGGCTCTAAAACTTGAACTGAGCATCTTTTGAAATGTATGGCTGTTCCCCCATTTCCTTCGTCTGTCCGTAGCTGGTTTACGTAAGTAAGTCTCGCTCCTGCCAGAGGAGAATTAGGGCAGTGGTTTAACTTCCGGCATGGGTCCTGTGCTTATCGGCAGATTTGCTCACCTCAGTGATCTTTCCCACAGTCTGGATCAACTCCTCCTATGTCTGATCAGGAGTTGGGAGGTTTGGGGGGAACCCGGGCCCGCCCTCTACTCCAGGTTCCAGCCCAGAGCCCTGTGGATTGCAGCTGTCTATAGTGCCTCCTGGAACAGCTGCTATGACGCTACAGCTCCCGGGCTACTCCTATGGCCTCCTCCAAACACCTTCTTTACCTCACCACAGGACCTCCTCCTGGTGTCTGATAACGCTTTACTCCTAGTCTCCAGCAGCACAGCTTCTCACTCCTCAGCTCCTTGTGCCTCTTGCTCCCAGCTCCTCACGACGCCCACCACAAACTGAACTGAGCTCCTTTTTAAACCCAGGTGCCCTGATTAGCCTGCCATGATTGGCTGCAGGTGTTCTAATCAGCCTGTCTGCCTTAATTGGTTCTAGCAGGTCTTGATTACTCTAGTGCAGCCCCTGCTCTGGTCACTCAGGAACAGAAAAACTACTCACCAGTGACCAGTATATTTGCCCTCTACAGACTCCGTACCCAGTGGCCTGGGTCTGTCACATTATCCTCCCCCTGCTCAACACCAAGGGTTGGCAGCTTGGGATGCACGAGTGCACATGTAATAGCACTCGGCATTGCCTTGATGGCTCCTGCTCTGTGTTGCACACGGGAACTGGAAGGTTAGAGGATAAGAACCCCTAGTCCCCTTTGGTGGTCTCCTTTTTCCGCTGCATCCATTGAGGAGGGGCATGGTCGGTCATGAGGACAATCTCCGCGCCAAGCAAGTAGTAGTGCAATGCTTCCATGGCCCATTTTATGGCGAGGCATTCTCTCTCCACACTGCATATTGTTTCCTCGGAAGGAGTTTCCTACTGAGAGGTAAGAATTGGGTGTTCTCGTCCCCGACCATCTGTGATGGAACGCCCCAACCCTACTTCCGATGCATCTGTCTGCAAGATAAATTCCTTGTGAAATTCAGGGCTATCAGTACCAGGTTACTGCAGAGGCAGTCCGGAGGTCTGTGAATGCTTCCTCGCTGCGTTCAGACCATCTCACCAGATCAGGTCCAGGGGCTTTCGCTAGGTCAGTCAGGGGGCTTGCCCTTGTGGCAAAGTGGGATAATCGTTGTAATACCCCACTACACCTAGGAATGTTGGGACTTGTTTCTGTGACCTTGTCGGGGACAATTTTGAATGGCCTCCAACTTGGGTTTTACAACGTTTTCCCACAAATTAGCAAGATATTGGCTCATAAACCCACGGACTTGCAGGGTTTGCCTGGTTAAGGCTCACTACCTAGGTATTAAGGACGTGCCCGCACCTTCTCTAGTGGTTTTCCCAGTCTGGGGACGTGAAATGACCAATCGTCCAGGTAGCAGCAGGCAGCATAACTGTTTATGACGGGCGTAATAGCTGTTCCATACGGCACTGGAATGTGCTGGAGGCCCATGTAGTCAAAAGAGGACGAATATATTGAAAAAGACCCTCTGTGGTAGACGAATGCAGATTTTCTCGGGCTTTTGGGGTTGTCGTTGTGGCGTCCTTCCACAACGGGGAATGCTGCCAGACCCTTCTGCAAGTCTAGAGTAGTCAAATATCTGGGATGACTACCCAGCCGGTCCATAGTTCATCTATGCAGGTATGGGGGTCATGTCGAACGGATACTTCGTTTAGTCACTGAAGTCATTGCAAAAATCTTGTGGTGTCAATCAGGTTTGCCATTACAGCACAAATGGGCCTGGACACTGACTGTGGAGATCTTCGATCAGCCCAACTCCAGCATTTTTTTACTTCTGCTTTTATTGCCTGTCGCGTTTTGGCTAGATGCTGATGCTAGGCCTCAGGTTGTTATTCTTGGGCCCAGGTTGCATGACCGATGTGGTGATATGTCTAGTTTGTCAACCGTGGTTTTGTTGGAGAACACATCTTGGTTCCGGAAGATCATCTCGGACACCTCATTCTTCTGGACTGGTGTTAAATCGGGAGACACTCTCACCTGTTTGGAAGGCTTGTTTTCCTGGGTTTGGTCTTTTTGGACAGTTATGCATGCCTCTTGTGCGTGCCAGGGTTTCAGAAGGTTGATGTGATAAATCTGTTCTTGTTTTCGATGTCCTGGCTGCCGCACCTTGTAGGTTACTTCCCTTACGGGTTCAACCACCTCATAGAGCCCCTGCCATTGGGCCAGAAGCTTGCCTTCTGCCGTGGGTACCAACACCATCACCCGATCCCCTGGTTGGAACTGTCGGACTTTTGCCTGGCGATTGTAATAGGTTCTCTGGGCCTCCTGTGCCTTTTTCAAATGTTCTCGTACAATAGGGGTGACCCGGGCTATCCGGTCTCGCATCTGTATTACATGTTCTATTATATTTCTCCCCTGATTGGGTTCCTCTTCCCAGATTTCTTTGGCGATATCTAGTATGCTACGGGGGTGACGCCCCTATAATAACTTGAAGGGGGAAAACCCAGTTGAGGCCTGAGGTACCTCCCGGATAGCAAACATAAAGTAGGGCAGTAGGGCATCCCAATCCTTCCTGTCCCGACTTACCACCTTCCTTATCATAGCCTTGAGAGTTCAGTTAAACCTTTCTACCAATCCGTCAGTCCGCGGATGATAGACTGAAGTTCTCAGGGTATGTATATGGAGCAGCATACAGAGGTCCTTCATTAGCTTTGACATAAATGGGGTTTCTTGGTCTGTTAATATCTCCTTTGGTAGCCCTACTCAGGCAAAGATCCCCACCAGCTATTTGGCTATCGTTTTAGAGGCCATGTTCCACAGGGGGATGGCTTCTGGGTAGCAAGTAGCATAGTCCAAAACAACAAGTATATATTGGTGGCCCCGAGCCATCTTCTCCAGGGGTCCCACTAGGTCCATGGCTATTCGCTCAAAGAGGACCTCTATGATGGGAAGGGGTACTAAAGGTGCCCTCAGGTGGAGATGGGGATTGTGCAGCTGACACTCCGGGCAGGACGCACAGTGCTACCGCACTTCTTCATGTACTCCGGGCCAGAAGAACCGTCGTAGGACTCGTACCAGGGTCTTCTCTACCCCCAAATGCCCCCAAAAAGATGACTATGAGCAAGACTTAATACAGCGTTCTGGTATTTTTGAGGTACTAGGATCTGCTGTACCTTCTGCCCCTGTACTGATGCAACCCGGTATATGAGAGTCTTCTTCATTATGAAGTAGGGTCCTGGTCCCTGGGTTTTCCCTTTCACGGGGACCCCATCTATTTCAGTCACCTCCTTCCTAATGTTCTCGTACCTTGGGTCTTCAGCCTGGTCCTGTCCAAAATTTCCTCTCCCGGGGCTAATCTGCCCAAGATCTAGGGGCCCAGTTTCTGTTACCTCTACTGGTTCAAAAGTGTTAGAGTGGGAGTCAGACTCGGGTGCTTTTCCCTCCTGTGTGGCCTCCTTTTCAGCTGCTCAGGCCCGCCTACCTACGAGAGTGACCCTCTGGCTTTGAGTCAGTTTTCGGGTTCTCAAGGTCTTAGCTGCTCTCCTTTCCCTTTTCGACTTTCTACCCTGTCTGGGAATGGAAAATAAATCTGGGGATATTTCAGAGAAGACTGGGGGTTGACAGTCTGCTGTGGATGCCTCACTAACTTCAGAGTTCCCCTCTTTCTCCAATCTTCCTACTCGGAGTAAGTCTCCAATCCTGGGAAGTCCCTCCCTATGAGCACCGGGTATGGGAGTTTAGGGACTACACCTGCTGCTACCTCAGTAGTGTTTCCCTGAATCTCGATTTTTACTGGGATAGTGGGGTAATAACCAACTGTCCCATGGACGCATGTTATCCTCGTACGCTTAGCCCGCAGCAGCTGACTACACTTCACGAGCTTCCCCAAGACAAGCGTGATAGTACTCCCCGAATCAACCAGTGCTGTGGTCTCTACCCCATTTAGCTTTACTGGTCTGGTGTACAGGGCCGACTTTAGGCCAATTCCCCCGAATCGGGCCCCGTGCCTAAGAGGACCCCCCACCCGATGAGAATCTCTTCCCTGGCTAGAGGTGCCTTTTTAATTTTTACTCACCTGGCGGTGCTTCGGGTCTTCGGCGGCACTTGAGTGGCAAGTCCTTCAGTGCCACCGAAGATCTGGAGCAAGTGAAGGACCCGCCACCAAAGACTCGGAGCACCGCCTGGTGAGTACAAGCTCCATGTGGTTTTTTTTACATTTTTTTTTTTTTTATAGTCATCCCTGCCCGGGGCCCCGTCGAAACTATTTGTATTGGGCCCCGCACTTCCTAAAGCTGGCCCTGCTGGTGTACATATTTGAGGTTAGTGAGACCCCCACGTGTTGGATTAGGGAGCATGGGTCTGCCCAGTTCCCCAGGTTACACATAGGCTTCTCAGCATTGGGACACTGTGCAGCTATATGTCCCCACTCCCCGCAGACATCTGTATGGCGCCTTAGGCATTCCCCGGTCTCTTGGTTTGGGCCGTCTAACATTATGATCCTCTTCTCTCTCAGTGCTCTGACTCTTTGTGGCTTCTGGTGGGCCTTCAGCCCCTCTCTTTTTCCATCTGTGATCTTCTGGTGGCCCAGTCACCCGAGCTCTAGGGCTTGGTGCTGCTAGTTTAACCCCGGATGTCTCTTCCTTAACTGGTTGGGTCAGCTCCCTCACCGTCCTTTGCCTCTCTACCAGTGCGACAACCTCATCATAGGTGGAGGGTTCATTCTGGCTTACCCAGGCACGAAAGTCTGGTGGTAGTCCCGTCATGTACTGGTGAATGACCAAAACCTCTAGTATCTATTCTGGACTCCAGGATTCTGTTCGCAACCACTTTCATGTGAGATGGATGAGGTCATACAGTTGGGACTGCAGGGTTTTGTTTTCCTGGTACCTCCACTTGTGATACCACTGGGCCCGCACTGCGGTTGTTACCCCAGATCTGGCCAGGATTTCTGCTTTCAGCTGGGAGTAGTCTGCTGCAGCCTCTTCAGGCAGATCATAGTAGGCCTCTGGGCCTCCCCACACAGGAATGAGGCAAGGATGCCAGACCACTGATCTCGAGGCCAGGCCTCCCGTAGGGCTGTCCTCTCAAAGGCCAGAAGGTATGCCTCTACATCATCCTCATGCGTAATTTTCTGCAGCCAATGGCCGGCTCGTATGATCTGTGTCCTATCATGGCCGCGGTTCAGCTCTGTAAGGGTCTTTAGCTGGTTTACCAGTTCCCACAACATAGCTCGGTCTTGAGAAGCCTGGTCCATCAGCAGGCGATTAGTCTCTTGCTGCAGCTGCACTGCCTCCTGTTGTGCAGCTGCCTGGACACGGGTAGTCTCCTGCTGGGCTGC